>NC_056728.1:1533829272-1533841772 GCF_019279795.1 Protopterus annectens | reverse complement strand
CTCAAATTTTATGGTAATTAGATGTCCAGATTTTTAGCTGTATGTTCTATTTTTAAGAGCCTTTCTTCATATTCTCAGTGTCTGCAAGTTGAGAGGTATGTTTAGAATGACTGTGGAAAAAAATGATGCTTGCGTTATTGTTTATAACCACAGAGACAGAGAACTGCACATCAGTATATGCAGAAAGGGCAGTTAGTTTCTCTGTGTGTGAGATTTTTGTCATATTTACTGCTGATGAGAAATTAAAGTACAGTACAGTGGGCTGTACAGAACAGTTAGGCTTCAGTTTCTGCATTTAGCATCAGCTATTTAGAAGGAAACTGAAGATAATAGATTTTAGGGCAAGTTTGTAGCATTATCAGATGTTCATTAAATAACAAGATAAAATGAAAACAACTTATGAGACAGTAAATAAAGTGCACATGGAGGTAAAGTTCACTGACCAAAAATGGGCATATTGTGTAACCTTTCACAAAGTGCTACAAAGTATAGTGAGAAAGCGAACAAATACAAAGAGGATAAAAAACTAAGCATCCTGTAACTATAAGAAACATTCTTTAAGACAGAGTAAAGCTGAATTATAAAGAAACCAATTACTACAGCAGAAGCTTTTATAAACTGTCACAAAGGAGCTCTGTGATGTGTCTCACTGCTGTGCACTTTTAATTGTAAAAAGAAGAAAAAACTCAGTTTAGAGATAGAGCAGACTTTGCTGAAGTGGTTGAGGCAGTTTGATTTTCACAGATTACTGAAGCATATACCACTGTCCCAAAATATTCAGGGACAGAATCCACGAAGTTTGAAGACATTGTTATTTAAATATCAAAAAAATGGAATTTTGCTATCCATCTGGATGCCAGAATGTCTGTGAAAGATGAAGGAGTGTTTGTATGTTTTTGTATGTTACTCTGAAGAAACAAATTAAAATATCTTTTTAATTTCAGTTTCTTTTTTCACCTGTTTCACTCCCTGACAGTGGTCACCACAGATTTACATTATGTTTCTAATATCGCTGCCATGGTCCTTTTAATCATCTCTATTGACACCTTTACTTATTTGACTGCTCCTATAGGTGTTCTATAGGGGGAAGAGTGTAGCTCATGACACTCCATGAAATACTGCCCTTACCTTCATCTGGTCTGCAATGTCACATAACAAAAAATATATCCATGGTCTTCCACATGTTAGATTAAGATGCAGCAAGCTTTCTAGACAGATCATGTGTGTGCATTTTAAGAGCCAATCATCACAGTCCCATGATCATGTGTATGCATGTTGAGTCAATCAGCACAACCCCATGACTTCCGCATAGATACTGTACACTTTACAAGATCTCAGATCCTCCCTATTTGATGATAAAGTATGCCACTAACTGCAGCATCTCTCATTCCCTCTCTTCATCCAGCCCTCCAGCATGAGAGATGTAAGTCAAACCTCAGTGCCATGCATCATGGTCTGGAGTAAAATTTGACAGCAGGCCTCTAATCATAATCTCAGTTGACACAGGCACTACAACCCAACGTAAACTGATTTTCTGTAGATGCGGAATTAGCAGTGCATACTATGCCACACGAAAACCTTACTGCTTGCAGTTCTGATACTGTAGCTTCTTTTGTGACTGCAATTAAAGGTTCTGATAATGACTTGGAAGAACAACAAAATGCAGTCATGTATATTACACTGCATGATTCATCAATAAACAAGTAGGACCACAGCCACTGCTGAGTGCATGGTTAGATAACAGTTAATTTTTTGCTGATTTGTGTGAACATGAATTTGACCAAACTGTTCTATTGCACACTCCTTATATACTTTTTAGAGGAAAATGTGTTAGTTTACTTTGCTGAACCAAGAAAAAAAAATCAAAGAATGAAATATTTTCTAGAAATGTATAGCCTTACTTTTTGAGTTCAGGAAAATGAAGGTTTTCTAGTTAAATGGCTTATCAAGTACAAATGTTTAGCACTTTCAATGTAACAAATCAATGTTTACAAGGATCTGATATTGACATATTGCACTGCAAATAAAGGAGATTAATGCTTTTAAAGTTACCTGAAGTTCATAGCAGCTGCTGAGTTTGAAAATGGATAACTTGTTCAGCTTCCTTCCTATCAAAACACTACACACTGGTACATTACTTAGGTAGTTTGCTAAGTGCACAGAAAAGCAACAACAAAGAGAAAAAAAATGAAAATGTGTTTATTCGCATCTATGTTCAGTCATCGAATGCAAAATGCATCGAACGGCGATTCCCTGAACTTTAAACATCGAATGTTTACTTTTACTGAACAAGCATATCTCCGAAAATAAAATCATCAAATGGACATAGTTGACCAACATAATGGAACCAAAATGTACTACTTACTGGTAACTTACCTATAAGAAAACCTGTCCTTTCTCCAATTTATTGTGTCCTCGGAGGTGGTAATTAGTAGTGCCCACTCTTCACTGAATCCTCCTGTTGTGGGGGGTGCATCCTACGCTAATTATATATACCAACTCCAAGGTCACACTAAACTGGGGAAAGGGCAGGTTTTCTGAACATAGAAGCATTTATTTAGATGTAAGACATATGGGTTTGAGACCCATGCTTATTCCTTGTAAAATCAGATAATGCAACACTTCTAAGCTGTGAAGATAAACTCCTAGTCCTGCAAGATAATTCCCTGTGCAAGCCTCTTTACAAAAAAGTAGATACTGATAATTTTGACTCATCAGATAATAAATGTTGCCTGTAAATTGTTGTTTCATGGACATATTTCCATTATTAGCACACTACTAAGTATCATAGTAATAGTGAAGGAACTATAAATATGAAAATCACAGTTACAATGGTACAGTGTACAAGGCAAATGGAAATAGATGTTATATTATTAAATATGCAACATGAAAAACTGATATCAAGGATGGTAATGAGTGCTATACCATCATAATTATAAAACTCATTAAGATAAAGTAATACTACTACCAAATACCACTGATTTACATGTTCTAATAATACTACAACTGGTAGCCAAACAGTATCACCTTTCCACCTCTGCACATTAAAATGAATAATACTGGCTTTTGAAAATCATATCAGAAAGTCCAGAAGAGGAGCACTTTATTATATTTAAAATAGAGAGTTCTCAGATGCAAAGCTCTAGATGCTTAATGATAATAAATCATAGTGTACCATTAGAGTCACAACTTGTCCTACCTTACTTATGTGTGCTGACTGTATCAATAATCCTGTCACCGCCCTAACCCCAGCCCTGCATATTACATTAATTAGCAAAAACCTTTTCCCAGCAGTACCAACACACAAGACATTTACAGACACATACATGACATATACATCACCATATGACACACACACACACACACACACACACACACACACACACACACACACACACACACACACACACACACACACACACACACAAAATATCACCTTACCTTACTCTAGGTATAACTCAAAAACACTTGCAAACACTCTCAAATACCATCAACTCAAAACCACACACAGAACTCACTAAATCTATCTCCTTTTCTACTCCTTATTCTAATCTGAAACTGCAAACACATGCACACACCAAACGCTAGCATTGTGTACATTTGTCATAAACAATATTTCCTCTTATTCGCAGCTGCACATCTATCACCACCAAAATCTTCTCTCAAAGCCTTCCCCCACTCACACACACACATACACACATGCATACACACACACACACACACACACACACACACACACACACACACACACACACACACACACACACACACACACACATATACACCTACACACAAAACATACCTATCCCTTACTCTAACCATAACCCAAAAATACTTGCACACACACTCAGATACCATCACTCCCAAAACCACATAGCAACCCACTAAATCTATTTCATTTCCTAGCCCTTATTCACTCATGCACACAACATACCCTTGAAATACATACCTCTCCACAACCAAGTATTCACTTTTATTTCCAGTTGCACATTTACCACCACTAAAATCTTCAGTCACAGTAATATTCACTTAAATAACTTGCAACCACTGCAAACACACGCGCGCACACACACACACACACACACACACACACACACACACACACACACACATATATGCTTGTGAGCACATACATGCATACACACACACAAAAACACATTTGTGAGCACATAAATGCACACACACGCACAAATAAAACACATGCACATATGTAAAATTCAGTAAATAAAAGTTCTGTATAACTTCTGACCACTCTCCTACCTTTTAGCCTAAATTCCTGCTCTGGCTATGGTGGCATCCAATGCTTAACTTTTTCCTTTGCACTAACTCATGAACTTAAATTCTCTTTTTGAACATTCCTCTTACTTGCAGTCTCTATTCTCTTCGGTGGTAGGAGAGGCTACTGATTTATTTGAACTAACTCCTGGTATTTCATTATCTCTGAACTCTGAACTTTGTTGCAGCAAGGATTTCTAGTTTCTATGGTATCTTACTGCAGTCTTGTAGGCTGCATGTATTTTATCCTGCCTTTCTCATTCAACTCCTTAGCTACTTCTTATTTCCTTTGCTGGTAGCAAAATTGTTTTCTTCTTATCTAGGAATTTTAGTAAGCTGTCATTTCCTGTATACTTTTACCATGCTCAGTTATCATTATATTTTATAGGAAAGCCAGTCCAATAGTTATGTTGTACTAATCATAAAACAGAAAACTGTGACTGAATCTACAGTCATTACTATACTATTAAGTGCTCAAGATGGATGTCAAGAAATTCACATTGAGAGTGAACTTAAGTAAAGAAGTGAAACTTGACATTCAGGTTATGAATACATAACAGCTTTGTTATGGTCAGAGAGACACTCATAAATTGTCGTACTACATGGAGGTTTAGCTGCACTGATGTAGTACTAATTGCACATAAAAGTGTGTAGGAGAATGAAGTGCTTTACGGCTTTGAACACTGTAAAACACTTAGTACTGCCTCCCAGACAGCAGCCAGAAGGCAAGCATCAATGACTTCACAAGCTGCTAAAAAACTCTGCCCTCTCCTACAGTTCAACTCACTCCTTAGGTTTCTTTTCTCCTTACAATGTGGCTCTAGTATTGTAAAGGTACCAGAAACCTGTTTGTACTGTTTAACTTTTGTTTTCTTACACTGGCATCAAAGGAAGGGAAAGCTTACCCACGTTTGTTTAAGCTGAACTTCTCACATACTTTGCAGAGGAATTCATCTCGACCTGCATGACTTATCATAGAAACAGTTAAATCTGTACTTTACCCTGTCAGGTACTGATGTCAATCTTATATAGGCAATTAATCCTGTTAATGTCAGGAACACAATATCTGATATAAAAAAAGACAGAAAACTGGAACTGTTTTCCACTGTTTTTATTGCAGAGAGGAGGACACCATAACACTCCCTTTTCATAGAAAAACAAAGCAATTAGATCAGTCAGGGCTTTAAAGGCAGATGTCACCGCTTATGACAAATTTACATAAGCAACAACACAGTATTGAAATGCAAAGCTTTAAATGTTGGTTATTTATAGTAGTTTAATTGTTAAGATAACTTAAATGAAGTATCAAAAATATATGTGACATTTATGTAAAAGTCAGAAAATATTTCTTCTTGTTAAGTATCAACACGTTTACCATTTTCAAGCCCCCCCCACACACACACACACACGAACATACAGGACAAAACTGCAGAAAGACAGACAAGTGGAAACCCTATCAATTAGGTGCACTGACAATGGGCAGGATTCACGAAGGCTTGCACGGAGTGTAAGAGACATGTAAGACTCCATGCAAGCCTCGCGATCCAGGAATAGCCCGAAACTCCGTGTAAGAGACCAGCTAAAACGTCTCTTACACGGACTGGGTGTGGATATGCTAAATACCTCACTTGCAGCCGAAAGGCATGCAAATGAGGTAGAGTAGCGATCCACGAAGCAGAAAGCAGCCAGTGTAAGACCCGTTTTAGCTGCAGAAATGTACTAAGCTGACAACTGAGTATGTTTCTGCAAATATCACAATGGAGCCATGTCAGCTCCAAATAAAGGGTGCATATGTGTCAGGCAGCATGTCAATGGCCAAATATGTGGCCACTGGCAAGGTACCCCGATGCAAATATGAAAAATAATTCTTTTTTTTTTTTTTCGGCGATCGACGATGTTTAAACGCAGTGCAGCCCCGTGCAAACGGGTTGTGCTGTATAACACATAAAAATGAAGGTTATAATGGATGTACAATACAGGGACCAGCAGACCAAAAACAACATGGCCACCGTTTAGTGGTTGCTAAGGGGGGAAGCTGAGTCTAAGACATGTAACTAAGCATTAGTAGGCAATCTGATGTAAATGAGTGTTAGGATACTGAATTCCACTGTAACATAGCAAATGAGCACATTCTGAGTAGTGTAAGAGATACATAGGGGGAGGAATAGAGTAGGAAATAGGTGACATCACAGGGGGGAATGGTAGAAAGAAATGCAGTTCATTGGAGGTCAGTGTTACATGACAGATGTCAGACACATATCATGGAAAGAAGAGTGCCACAACATAAGCATGGGAAAGTCAAGAAATGGAAGGTGTACACTGTTACTTACACCAAAGTTTCTTGTTGGGCGTGCATGCACACGTGTGCGAGCCATGAGGCGTGGGTAGGACAGTGTGCATGCGTGTGGGGCAGACTGAGCATGTGGGAGCCTGTTGGCATACTTGTAAGACTGTTTGTGCTAGTGTGCGCGCATGTAGGGCAGACTGAGCATGTGGGAGCCTGTTGGCAGACTTGTAAGGCTGTTTGCGCTGGTGTGCGTGCGTTTTAACCCAAATAAGCAGATTCTGAACTGTGTAAGCATGTGTGCGCGTGTGTAAGCCACTGTGAGCGTGTTTCTGCTGGTATGCATGTTGCTCCCCCCTGAGGAAACAGACAGGAAAAAGGAAGCAACAGAATTAGTAGGAAGCTAGCAGGGAATACTGCATGAGCTAGCAGGTGAAAACAATTAGAAGCAGGCAATTACACAGGCAGAATAGTAGCTCAGCCAAGCACTTAAAACTCTGCAAACAGCAGTGCAGGATGTTTCTCTCAAGAGACACTGCAAGACAGGAGTAAGCTATTAGAAGTGAAAACTGAAAAAGCTGAACTCAGAGCAGAGATGCTAGGGGCTGCCATAGCTGTCATAAGGAGACATAGGCAACTGGCTGAGGGTGGTGACAATGCAGATGGTGCCAGACAACCCACAGTGAGGAGGCGGAGAAGAGTGTACAGGCCCAGGGTCACCTACCACGGGTTACATGAGCTGGAGATAGAGCGCTATAGAGTGGACAGAGACCTCCTGCAGCAAATTGTCGAGCTGTGCAGGCCACACCTCACACACAGAACCAACAGAGGGGAACCCATCCCAGTGGAAACCAAGGTATGTGTTGGCCTAAGAATACTAGCAACAGGTACCTTCCAGAGACCAGCTGGTGATATGATGGGGATATCACAGGCATCAGCCTCCAGGGTACTGCACCAGTTCCTGGATGCCATGTCAGCACATGTCAGTGATCATGTATATTTCCCCAATGCCCGTGAGGTATTGGCCAGCAATATGCGTCTCTTCCAGCAAATAGCAGAATACCCTGAGGTAGTGGGTGCAATAGACTGCACGCACATATGCATCAAAGCACCAGCTGGTGAGTGGGGTAGGGCCTACATTAACCGCAAGGGCTTCCCCTCCATCAACTGCCAGGTCATGTGTGATGCCCAGGGCATAATAATGAATGTGTGTGCTGGCTGCCCTGGGAGCTACCATGATTCCCATATCTGGCATTTGAAGCAGCTGTACCAGACATTTGCCAATGGGGACATCCCACATGGACACCTAGTGGGGATGCAGGTTATGCACTGGAGCCATGGCTGATGACACCCATCAGAAACACACACACACCTGAACAGGAACGCCATAATGAGGCACATGCACAAACACGTAATGTAATAGAGCATGTGTTTGGGCTGCTCAAGTCATGGTTCTGGTGTCTGGATACATCTGGTGGAGCCTTGCAGTACTCACCAACTACATGTACCCAAATTGTCATGGTATGTGCTATGCTACATAATATGATCTTGCAAAAACAGCTGCAGCAGGACCAGCATAGGGGGCCAAACAGCCCCCACCATTGCCAAGACCATCACAGGCAGGCGTGACTCAGAGGAGGAACAACCTGAGACTGCCCCAGTAGGCAGAATGAGGCATGCCCAGTATGCCCTGGCCTTGGCAAAGAGGCAACGCATAGCACATACACTGGCTGAGTAGGAACCCTGGGAATGATACCCCTCTCTGACTCACTCATCTAATAACATGGATGCCTAAAATGACATAACCTGCTCTCAAACATGTACAGGGAGTGTAATATGTGCATCCGACAGAAGTAGCCCTGCAGCACCACCTGAGGAATGAATGCCATGTGTTAAGTAATGTAACACCATGTACTATATGCACACTTGAGGAGCCTGACTAACATCCTACCCTCACCAAGCATGATGCCACAATATGACGATGGGATGATCAATTGGAATAATTGGCTGGAGTAATGCAGTTAGTCAAAGGGGAGCCAATGTGTGCCAGCCTGGGATGACATGCTGAGCATGACATGATGCTCCACCTGCTAGGGGTGGCGTGCGCCTATCAGTCCAGGCCTCACGGATACTGGCAAAGGCTGTCATTACCCACAGCGTGCCCTGAATAGGTAAGGCTCAAAACACAAACCCACCTTCATAGGTACCACAAGGGATAAGAACCTAGATGTAATGCTACCCAATGCCAGAAGTCTAAACAGCAAGATGCATGCAGTGTAAATGCACCCAGTATGGAGAATGTTGATATCTGTCCTGTAACAGAAAACTGGGTCAAGGCTCACAACAGCACCCTAACACTACCAGGTTACACCTCATACTGTGCTGTACAGCCTCAAAACATGGAACAAGCTACAAAAGAAGGGTGACTAGCAATAATTGTCAAGGAGAACCACACCCCCATGTCGGTACCACAACAAGAAGCAGCCATGGTCAAGTAACAGTGGCTAAAACTGCTTCCCAGTATATAGCCTGCTACAGACTACCATCCTAACACCAGGAACTGCACCTGGCCTATGTTGGAATACATGAATATATCAAGCCCCCCAAACCATATTATATTGGCTGACTGAAAATACCCAGACATACACTGGGAGCATTATACTAGCTCCAACACTGTAGGAAAAAAAGTTCCTAGAATCCATAAACCAAAATGCCCAGAAACAACGTACCACTCCCACAAGATGTGATAATCAGCAACATGGGTACTGAATGGCAAGATGAGAAGTGTATCCCTCACTGGTAAGACCAGACCATAGAGTAATCACACTGGATATACACATCCTGATCACAGTCCCTGGCCAGAAAACCACAGTGAAAAACATGTGTAAAGCATAAGTTGCACCCCTCCAAACTGATGTGGAATCCATTAAAGGCCCTGTGCAGGTGCAAAATATGGGCCACACCGCAGAACCTGTTATACAGGCATTCCATGAACACAGCCAGGAATGCTTGGATTATGCAATCACAAATAACAACAAGACACAATGCCATACACGCAGGCATCTGGCATGCTGGACTCCAGCCATTACCAAACCATGCAGGAGAATGAGGAAGCTACTACATGATAGAGCAAACATAAATAGGGAAGTAATCACTGATCAGTAGTATGGAAATAAAATATGTCCACACATACAATTCACTAAGGCCAGCTACAACAAGTAGAATCTGTGAATCCTGAGGCAATGTTACACCTGCCTCAAGTACACAGACAACCCTCAACTCCCCCCAAGAAATACAAATATATGTGAGAGATGCAACCATTTATCCAAACCGGAGCCTGAGCTCCCTCAACTCAGTACTGTCAAAACTAGTCAGGAGGAGAAGGTAACCCCACACACCACAAACCCAGTCCCACATAGACCTATCACAACTGCAAACCAAACACATAAACACAGAAAAACATTCCCGGAGGCCCTAATTACAAACACACCACACCAACAGAGGCCTCCAAAGCAGACCCCCAAGCAACCACAACCTCCAAACATAGCACATGCAACACATAGTACACAAAGCTGGTGTGCCAAACAGTCACAAAATATCTATCCCAGCTGACTGCTGGCCCCCTAACATTGCAGATGCTGAGGTAACAGCCAGCATCTACAAAGCAAAACACACAGCAGCAATGGTATGAGATGGTGTCCTGGGATGAGTCCAACATGGACTCCAAGAAGAATGGAATGCCAAATCACACTACTGCTCAATGTCAGCCTTACCACACGATATGTACCCAAATAGCAGTGTACAACAACAGTGGTCCTTCTCAACAAAGGTGTTGCCTGAATGGATACTGAAAACTACCACCCCAGAATCCTGACAAGCTTGCTCTGCACAGCTATGGAAAAGATCAGCATGTATCGCAGACATAAAGATATTGGGGACCTACTGACACTGGACCCTACCCAGTGTGGCTTTCTTAAGTGCAGATCCTGCCCCTAAACATGTTTGACTCATTTGAAACAGTCATTAAGGTCATTGATGAGGGCAATGTAGTCCACACAACATAGCTGGACCTTGCAAATGCTTCCATACAATACCCTACGTGTTCATTATAGATATGCTCACCAGCTTAAATATAAACCCCTATGTCAGTAGAGGGGTTGCAAACCAGACCAAAGACAGAACTGACATGGTCAGACATGCTGCAGCCATGTCAGACTACAAACCAGATATAAGTGGCATCCCACAAGGCTTGGTCCTGGGACCTCCCTCGTTTGGTATATATGTCTCATAGGTACAGGCCAACATGGAAGGACTGTGTCTGAACATGTATGCAGAGGACTACAAACTGCCCACCATATCTGACCCTCCAGCTGACACAAGCATCCCACAAAAGGGCCACATAGAAACAGACAACTGATGCTATAGCCATGTCAGCAAGCTAATTTCAGAAAAGTGTATAGTCAACCCCCATGGATATACAATAAGTGCCCACCAATTACCACATAGGTGTTAACCCATTACGTACCTAACATGTAATGAGAGACCTGGGGACACAAGATGATAGATATCCTGCATTGGACAAACATGTTGCTGTAGTGTTCACAGAAACATACCATATACCCACGTAATCATGAAGGTTGTCAGATCTAGATAAGGGGAGGTCATTGTGGCTCTGCATTAATCCTTCATCAGCGTTACAATTGACTACAATAGCCCCTGTGGGATGTACCTCAGCAGACACCTCCATCAACTGTAAAGTCCCCAACAGTACCTCACCAGGAGTATCAAAGAGCTTGAACAGATGCCATGTGTTGCCTGATTAAACAAACTGCAGCTCCACACACTGCCATACTGCCCACCCAGAGGCAAGCTGTGCCTGATGTATAAAGCCATGTCCAAGCTGGAATCAATGAACATGCTGCACCTTGTACAATCTGAATGGCAGTGAGCTATGCACATGAGAGACCTGAACCCCAGCACTGACATACATAGGACAAGCTGTACTGCATGATCCATAACACAGAAGCCACCCCCTCATGAGTAAACTCCCAGTACAGGTTATCCATAGAGTCACTCATTGATTCACCTCAAGAGGAATCGTGATGAGTGGATGGGAGATGGTAGGTTTACCCTGGGTATCACTGTTATGTCACAGGTAGACGGAGACACAGTATACTAACCATGACATATGTTATGGCAAACTCCACTTACAATGTGTGTCGAAGGACAAACACACTCTCCGACTAGCATTAGAAATGGCCTAGGGCACATCGCTACTGTTTGCCAATGTACACCTATGTTGTGGAATACACTACCAATGTTGGACAAGCCTGGTATAAGTAGTTCATATCTGAACATAATGCAACATGGTCAGATGTGCACAACTGGCCCCTAACCAGGCTGTTGTGCTCACTATGGAAATGCAAAGCAGTGATAGGACTAAAGCCCAGTATACTGTCCACCACAGTGAAAGTACTGAACCAGTACACTATACGGTACTAAAATGTTAGGTCAGTATGAAAGGATGTTGACAACTGTATGCAAAGTATCCCATGCAAACCCTGCAGGCACAGTATAATCCCTGTTGTGTTCACACACAAAGCAGTTGGACAGTAACTACACAACATGACACACAACACGCAACCATAAACGGGAGATATTGTTGAAGTTCACACACATCCACAAATGTGGTGGGCTGCAGAGTTCAACATATGGAAAGCAAACACTGGGCATGCTCGCACACTTTGATAAATGAGACATATGTCGGACAACATGCCATGGGAAGGCTGAACTGGGCATGCTTACACACTTAGGCCAAATCACAGTTTAGCAGTTGGCCACACATATCTGGTATGTGTAAGTGTTATTCCAGGAACCAACCACATTACAGCAATCTGCCCAGTGCACACAGTTAAATGACTACAGAGACATATTTTTATAT